>NC_051120.1:2518719-2534316 GCF_014839805.1 Manduca sexta | reverse complement strand
CAATAAATGTGAGCTCAAAAAATCAGCCAATCAACCAAACAGTTCGAACATGATCACAACAAAGAGAATTTCGCATTTGACATCGAATTCTGTAGCGTGAATAATTTGTATAGTATACCACCCTTCCTTGCATAACAGGTAGCGACTGTTTACCAACCCGCCCTCTAACCTATTTATTCAAAACCCCACCTTACTCCGCTACAATAAAGTCTACAACATCGGCAAAGTTAACATAGTTCCGTAACTCTACCCACTTTCGAGAATGAAAAAAAATTTACTTTTTTGTTCTGCACGTGTTTGGGTTACTTTTTGTGGTATAGTTTAAGCAGGTTGAGCCAAGTGGCTTTGAGGGACACCTGTTGCTAAAGTTGCCGTTTTTTTATTGAATTTGGCAAAATTAGAATGTAATTTCCTTATATTTATCATTTGTTGATGGCAAATTTATAGCCAATACATATTCTTCTTAGCACATATATTTATTTTTCTATACATAAATGTATATAAATGGATTTAATACTGAAGACATGCTATACCAGTCAACCTTTGGCTGGTGCAATGATGAAAAAACTAGATGTTATGTAGGTGTAAAAAATAATAATATAATATGGAAAGAAAAATATACACAAATAAAAAATTATAACTACACGGACATACTCAATAAACATAATAAACAATATTGGCGGTTGAAAGACTAATTGGCTTAAGCGACATTTTTACGACACTTCAGTTTTATACATATATAAAATCAGTCCTATTTTTATTTTTTTAACCTAGTTATTATTTTTTCGAAAAAAACAATGTCGCTTAATACAATTAGCCTTTTAACCATTGATATAAATATATTAACACAAATATTAATACATGTTTCTTTTAAAATCTTGAAATTAATTTTAATTGCTCGAGTCAATAATTTACTAAAATCAATACTACTAGATAGCTTCAATGAGATAATAATTATAATAATAGGAATAAAGCTCAATAATTTTATTCTCCACCTTTCATTTTACACCTAATTTACATCGAACGCCCACACCGAGGTCAACAAAAACTGCTAATCCTACCCAACAATGAGGGTCCCAGCTGTGTAAACATAACACCAAGACTGGGATAGGATCACAAAAAACTAACACTTCGAGCATCGTTGGTGAGGTTATTTAAATTTAAATAATGAGTATAATATAACCAATAAATAATCAAATCGAAGGTTGAAGGGCAAATTTCCTTAAGCGACATTTTTTGCGATACTAAGTTTCATACTTTTACTTTTTAGAGCAATAACGTTTTGTGTTATAATTATAGTCCAGGAATTATTTTACATGTCATAATATGTTGCATACATTATTTTACCTGTTTTGTGTTTAATAAACAAATAAATAAGTATTTAAAATTTGCCCTTTTTTCTATGTTTCTTTATAGTTAAAATTTTTCGAAAATAAATGTCGCTTACGACAATTATCCTTTAAACCTTCGATATTGATATACCTACGATTATGTTACGATTTATTTCTTGAACAAGCTAAATGCGTGTTCGTAACAAATCATTATGAAACTTTGCCGAGTAAATAAACAGTTACATGTAAACAATGAAAACCTATAAATCATCGTTAAACATACAAACTTTGGCAAACAACCCTAACTTGACCAATCAACCTAAATTCATAAACCCAATTCCAGACAAATGTCCATTTAAGACGTAAATAGACGTCCAGCTGCCGAACGTAAACACTAAGATCTAGATCCTGCGATAACACCTAAATGTCGTTAGATCAACCTAGATAGGATTTTACAGCGTCCGCGCCGATTCCTTTGTTTTGTTTGTAATAAATCATGATATTGTAGCAACTTTGTAAATTGGTTTTAGTAATTTTGGTTTATGTAATATTACCATAAATAATTGGACCGCACACATTTCAGTATTTGAAATAAATAAGGAAGGGAATTTCAAATTGTTCTTTAAGATGGATTCAGAATCCTTTTACAAGTACTAAAAACCACTTCTTATTAGGAACTATAGCTGGAGAAATCTTTGTATGTACCGTTGCTCACATATGAAAAGAGAAACGGGCGTAATACTTTGTAAACTAAAACAATAAAAAATTAAAAAACAAAATAACAAGGAAGATAATTCACTCAGTAAGACAAGTACGACTATTCAAAACTGTAAGCGGAACTTGGCAAACATCTTAAGTGCTTATAAACAGAAGCAACACAACTGGTCGCTCATTTTAAACCTACTTCCTACGATAGTTTTCATACTGAATCAAAACAGTGCGTAAAGATAACTGTGCCGAAGCCCTAAAAAAAGACAAACGATAAATACATATGTAAAATATAAATAGAGATCGTACTTAAGAGTGATAACTCGACGAGTTTAGAATATTTTTTATTGACGAGACGAGCTTGCCATTCGCCTGATGGTAAGCGATACGACTTTCCATAAATAGTAGAAACATCATCCAACACCTTGAATTACAAAGTATTGTTTGGTATTCCACTGCGCTCGACATCCTGAGACAGTTGATAAGTCTTATTATGTCCAGTAGTTACACTGGCTACAATGTCCTTCAAACCGGAACACAACAGTGACTACACACTGCTGCTTGGCAGAAATAGATATTGCAGTGGTACGTACCTAAGCGGACTGTCACATATCACCTACCAACAGTAAATAAAAAATATACGTGAACAGTGCGTTGATTTTCTAATCGTGTTTTTTTCTGATGTGGGCTTTAGTATAATATAGAGACAACACTGTGTGAATTACAAAACCCCGATATTACAAAGTAAGGATAAATAAACCCGTTTATAACCCATTACCCAGCCTCCATATTACGAAATTTGTCTATTGCAATAACAATAACTTGGTTTATCTCTTTGCTAATGGGTGAGCTCTTATCGTATAATGGCTTTACAAGTTTTTTTAACCAACCGTGCTCAGGAGTCAAGTTTTTATTTGAAGTATCATTTTGCGTAGTTTCTCCGGTTTGAGTAAGGTGAAAGGTGCTGTTTTCGGCACAGCAATTATGATTTGAATACTATTTTTGAATTTTATTTTCTTTAAAAGAAATTAAAATATAAAATTCGAATTTGTGTTTTGTTTTAAAGTTTATATTGCAAAGTAGAATTTTAGGAATGTGACGGATTTTAAATTTAAAAATATATCAGTTATATTGATTTCGAAATCGAATCCTTGACCTGTCACTTTAAATATAAAATGACGAATAACTGTTAAAAATCAAGTTAATAATAAAATTATATTAAAACTTTTATGGCACAGAACTGTAATAATAACAAGACTGGGTTTACCCCGGTAAATGAACTTCAAAAAGACCCTCTAGGTATAACGGCATAAGTATGAAGGTCAAAAAATATAAATCATCGCAATCATTTCGCGGTCAGAAAACTGTTACATCATGATTTACGCAGAGGATTATGAATTCAAGTACTTTTGATGATTTTCCTCAAATTAATTTAGGTTATTGGATTCACCGGAATATACCGTTCCGAATCTTTTATTTAAAGCTTAGAATGGCGTGAATCATTTTATATAATGTGATCACTAACGCCCATAAACATGTACAATATAAGATGTAGATATAGCATTACCTAGTATAAAAAAGAGAGATTACAGAAAACAGCCCGGTGTTTGAGTCTCCAAAATCTCACTTACCATACGAAACGCAAACTGTCAATTTGAGTTATTTTTCTACAATACGTTAATACCCTGATCGAACCAGCCATGTCATGATACCAAGATAGCTAAAGCGTCGCTCTAGTAAGGTATCAAAATATACAAGAAATGTGTACTTCTTTTAAGTAAACTTTTCATTACTGAATTTACCTTGTTTATATTATTCTATCACATATTTGCATGTCCAATCTAAGAATATTGACATAAATAAATAAAGCGTGGTATAGTGTCAGTAACCAGTCCCTTTACCCTATCCTTATCGGCAGTCCACAACGTGTCCAGACGCGATCCCGAAGTAAGGGTCATGTTTACATTTTTTGTCATCATTTTTTGCCTGTATAGTAGGTTTGTGGACGTGTTTGGCCGTTTATTTTTTTAAAGGCGTAGGTTAATCGTGAGTTGAAACTCTTTGTGTGATAGCTTGATTGTTGTGTCTGTGATATAGTATTGGTTGGCAGAGTTTTCGTATGAGTTTCTATAACTGAAACTGAATTGTAAATGTTTGTATAGTATATAATGTTTTGTTTCCATTTAAACAAATTGTACCTTATTTGCTACATATTATGTTTTGGTGACAGATGCAGTACAGTGGTCATTTATTACTTTCAATGTAATTCCAATTTTGAATTACTCCTGGGTTTAGTAGCAACGTATAGATATGGGCTGTGGGCCAGGAAATCCTGAATTTGATAGCCAAATTATTCCAGACTGTAACGATTGACCTTAGGTAGGCAGCCAGTTGCATCTTAATACTTAGCAATATTGTTCCTAAATGATTTTGTGTTAACCCCAGTAAAAAATAGGACAAGGCTATGTAGAAAAAAGTTTAGTATGCATAATTCTCAAAGCTTCCGCCAATAGCGAATCATCATTATATGAATACATTTCCCTGTCAAGATATCCTTAACTTCCATTTTAAAGTTCCCACAGCTTTCACTGCCGGACCCATCGTTGTGTGACGCTAGTATTAATACTAGTGCCCACAAGCGTGGATAATAGAGCGAAATAACAGGTGCTCTATGGTAGAGTCGATCTCGCGTCATAGCTTAAGATATAGAGTTGGGTGAAGTGCGATAGGATGGTTTAGGTGTGATACAAAATATAGGTAAATTAGCTTAAAATTTCACTAGATGGCGTTGCCTTCGAATTTGGTTATGTCATCGTGGTTTTACCTTAAATATTAAGATAAATATCTTATCATATAATAATTAATAAATATTTATATTCTTCTCCTAGAATTGCATATACACATACTTGGGTTTAGTAATAACTATTTTACAGGATTCAATAACGTTATGTAGCCTGTAGTAATAGCGTAAAACGAATATCTTCTTAAAACCATTAACTATTTCTACTCTGTCCATCTGTCCACCCATGAGGTGGACAAATGACCTCATAAAAATCGCAGGAGGTCGCTGGACGCGGACCGCTTCCAATAAGTCGATCTGTTAATCTGGGAGAGGCCCATGTTCAGCATGCCCCTGCGGCTGATGATAGTGATTTCTACTCTATAATTTAGGGCATAGGTTTAAGGGAGACAATCTAGTCTTAATGTAATTTAGTGCTAAAGTATTGTTTCTAATGATTGTGTTCAGTGCTATGCCTTTTGTTAAATAAAAAAATAGAATATTAGTTCAATTCATATTTAAATTACGCCATTAATAAAATTTGAGTCTGTATCATCAACTCTATATAAATCACGGTTAATCCCACGTCAGTCGTCCAATTTATTAACGCCTACTGGTCTCGTGCGCGCGACACTTTCCATCACTTTATGCTTGTTTTTTGGGGTTTAAGGTGTGAATTGAAAACATGTGGTTTTCAGTGGATTTGGCTTTGTCCAAAAGGAGAGAAAGAGTGGGATTTGCTAAGACGAAGGTCGCTGATTCGAAATCCAGGCACGACGATTTTTTGGATTTTGTGGGTTCAATTTTAATTTTGTTAAATCGTAGTAGTTTTGGAATACAATCTAGTTTTAAGATTGTATATTTTATAAAATTGTAAATAATGTGATTGTAATCTGTTTTGCGTCCTAAAGTAGTAAATAAAAAGTAGTTTTGAACTAGTACCTAAACAAATAACAATTAATTGTCTTGTAGTATTTAAATTTCCATTAAAACATTATAAAGTCAAAAATGATTCATGTACGAAAATAATTAAAGTATGAAAAAAATATATATTCGTTATAGTCTTGATTGTAATCTATCTTATAACTATGCAGCAAAAGTTCCATTAAAATTTCGAAAAATGCTTATACATCTATAACGAACAGTTTTTAATATCACTATATTTGACCAAAAAAATCCTAAAATATTGGCAATAAATTTCAATGTTCGATATATTTAATGAAAAACACTGGGGTGGGATATTGGCAGGCTTTCTGCGCGATTGCCACCCCTAGCCCTAATCCGGCCGCTGTATTTAATAGTTTTTAATCTCTGCCAACCCTAAAGCCTTATTGAAAAGTTTGTAATATTGAAAACTATTTGTTTTAAAGATATTATATGTATCTATGTATTTAATAGTGCAAATGTTACATTATGAAACTGAACATTGGTTAATTTGAACTCCACAGAGGTTTATGTAAAAGGTTTTATACGAGTATATTATTACGTGATAGGTGACGAACACATCACGCATTTATGTCCGAAGGGATAAGCAGAAGCGCAACCAGACCACTTTTCGCCAAATGTGTTCCGTCCCATGATAGTTTATGTAATAGGGAGCGAGCCTATCACCATATCAGACAAAATTCCAGACTCCGGGCTGATAGTAAGTAGAAGAACCCAAATATCACTTTGCCCGACTCGGGATTGGAAGCCAGGACCTTAGAGCGCTGCCGTACCGCACATGCAGTACAACTAAACCACCGAGGCAATATTATAGTTATATTTGATATTTGTAATTTTTATAAATGTAAGGCAATCCTTACATTTATAAAAATTGATTGTTTAATGTAAACAATGTAAACCGTTATAAATAAAATAAAAAAAATTAAAAGTAAGTATAGTTGACAAAACACTTACATGCATTGACGTATGTTCTATAGACACGAACGTCTATATAAACTATTTGTTCAAAATCTGAACTAAAATGGCGGCAAAACGTCACTATTATAACCTATTTATTTACTTGAACAACAAATAATTTTATTAATATTTGATTAATATTTTTTATTCATATTCAGGTTTACACTTCGACTCGAGTTTTTATATCATGAGCGCCACGTACACAACCACAAGTCGTCAATATTGACCATACTAAAGTCAGTTTGAAAAGATTGCAGTTCAATTCAGTTGAACACAGTGAATATTCGGAACGCCAAATCTATTACTATTATATAAAGCTGAAGAGTTTGTTTGTTTGTTTGTTTGTTTGTTTGAACGCGCTAATCTCAGGAACTACCGGTCCAAACTGAAAAATTCTTTTTGCGTTGGATAGCCCTTTGTTCGTGGAGTGCTATAGGCTATATATCATCACGCTATACCCAATAGGAGCGGAGCAGTAATGGCTAATCTCAGGATCTACCGGTCCAAACAGAAAAAATATTTTTGCGTTGGATAGTACTTTGTTCGTGGAGTGCTATAAGCTATATATCATCACGCTATACCCAATAGGAGCGGAGCAGTAATGGCTAATCTCAGGAACTACCGGGCTAAACTGAAAAATTCTTTTGCGTTGGATAGCCCTTTGTTCGTGGAGTGCTATAGGCTATATATCATCACGCTATACCCAATAGGAGCGGAGCAGTAATGGCTAATCTCAGGAACTACCGATTCGAACTGAAAAATTATTTTTGTGTTGAATAGCCCATTGTTTGTGGAGTGCTCTAAGTTATATATCATCACGCTATGACCAATAGGAGCGGAGCAGTAATGGCTAATCTCAGGAACTACCACTTTGAACTGAAAAATTTGTTTTGTGTTGGATAGCCCTTTCTTTGTGGAGTGATATAGGCTATATATCATCACGCTATGACCAATAGGAGCGGAGCAGTAATGAAACATGTTGCAAAAACGGGGACAATTTATTAGTTTTGAGAGCTTCCGTTGCGTGCGCTACGTAAACGGTTAAAGTTATGCAACAATGATGTATGACGGGATTATTCCTCTTAAAAAGTTCTAAAAATATATTATAAAACAAAGTCCCCCGCTGCATCTGTCTGCCTGAACGTGTTAAACTCAAAAACTACTCAACGTATTAAGATGAAATTTGGTATGGAGACAGTTTGGGACCCTGGGAAGAACATAGGCTCCCGGGAAACTACTACTTTTATAACGGAAAACTTTAGCCTGAAAAACTTTATAACGCGAGCGGAGCCGCGGGCAAAAGCTAGTCTAGTACATAGTACATAAAAATTTAGTTGCAATAAAAAATCTCGAATAAGTCTTCTACTTTTTAATAAGAAAACATTTAATCGTTCAAATCGAAAATTCTGAAAAATTCACAAATATATTCATAACTCGAAAACTATGAAAAATCACGGAACATACATGGGATTTCGCAAGGGGTGCTCTATCTCTGGACCTCCGTTGGACACTATTTTCTGGGACACCCTACATCTCGATGCTCGTGCCAATTTCAATGCAAATCGCCAGCACTAGATCTTTAGTCAATAATAAATCCAGTACGTAATTAATTGCCAATACCTCACAGTGTTTCGACATGTTCGCACTTTGCGGACACAATTAATTTTGAATTGCAGTACATTTGTCGGTTTGTTACACTCGTACACCTGATATTCCGGGTGTTAGGCGTGGTATACATGTATAAATACTGTTAGAAATGGGCATGTGTATGGCCGTGTATTTTTTGTAATATTGTAGGTTAAATTTGTAAGATGTAAGTGTGATGGAATGTAAGAAGGAAGAGTGTGGCCATTTTTGTATTTTTTTGTAATATTGTAGGCTATTTTGTATGTATATCTCATGGAATGTGAGAAGGAAGATTTGAATGTGATATGAAAGGTAAGCAGTGAGACAGAGTTACAGAAGCGTGTGAGAGAGGCTGCGTGCGTATGCGCAGGTCAAGGGTGTTCTATAGAACAATATGACGTAAAAAATTTGCTTCTGTTGTTGTTAGAGAAATAACAATTTAATGTCTTCACGTTATGTACTCTTATCGCAAATCCATACTTTTTTATATATCATTGCATATAGCCCTAGAAATATAGTACAGATATACCTTGAATTTAGCAGTATCTGCGATTGCTTCTTACCAACATCATTTTTTAAAAAAAATCGGATTTACAATGTATATATTATGTATTAATATATAAGTATGTACATTTTTATCTATACTATTATTATCCTTTTTTATTATACACCTGCCTCTGTCTATCTTTACACTACTTTAAAGGTTGAATAGGAGATTCATTGCACGAACTTGGACTGTTTACCATGAGTACGAAGTGTTACTAATAAATAAGTTATTAGTAAGATAATTCGATATATAGCGGCGAAAGCCTAGTTGGGTGTGGAACGGACTGCCAAGACGAATCTCCGCAGGTTCTAATCTTAAGGGCACAGACCTCTGACTTTCCTAAAAAATCATGTGTGTATTCTTTGTGAATTTATCTTTCGCTTTAACGGTGAAGGAAAACATCGTGAGGAAACCTGCACATCTGAGAAGTTCTCTATAGGAATTTCGAAGGTGTGTGAAGAAGTCTAAGGCCTAATCCCTCTCAGTAGCAGAGAAGGCCTGTGCTCAGCAGTGGGCAAGTATATAATAAAGGGCTGATATTATTAAGATAATTCGACATAAATGTACACTACTCTTAACTGACACTGACTATAAACGATATGAGACGATTTATTGACATAAAAGCCTCCATGTCGATATTAACGACTGTCATGTTTACATTAACTGGTAATGAAAAACTAAACGTTACCTTAGTTAATATTGTTACGTAATTTAGTAAGTAATATGCGTAAGTACCTCATGTAGTATCGAAACTCGATATAAATTTACACAAACTTGTCGCGTTTTTTTTATCTCCGGTGATGCGAATTACTTTCAAAATAAATTTTGTTAGACAATATTTGGTATTTGGTAGTACAATGTTATGGGGGAACCGGCTGTTAGTGGGGTAGTCAGTTGGTTCGGTATTTGGGAGTACCATATTATGTTGGGATTGGTTATCGGAGCAGGGGTCAGTTAGTGTCGGTGTTGGAATTAGCATCCGTTTCCTGTTAGTTTCTTATATTCTATTTTTTAGCCTTAGCTTTAGAATGACCTTATGATTATATAAATATACAATAACACCATTTGTATTACCTTCACCTGGTCTGTAGTATTTCTGATGATCCCCACGGGGGCTGTAGGGGGGGGGGGGGTGTGAACTACGTACCTAATAGCGGAACTTCGTCCCCTCCGACGTCCTATAATTGTAAACAATCCAGCAATTTTTAATAATAATAATTTAAAAAATAGGAGGTGGATAACCTAGAATACAAATTTGAAAGAAAAACAGTCACAAAATTCTATTCCTAGAATTTTTATTTTTATTGTAACGATAGTAGGTGCTTGCAGGGGTTTATATTTAAACGATCAGTTTGAGGTGATCCTCATTTACTTTTGAAGATATTACAAAGCAGGTGATGTTAATACTAAATAACTACTCTTCAGCCCACAGAAAATATCATGTACTCTATGAACATGCAGCTTCTTAAACCATGAATTTAACGCTCGCTCTACTGTTGTAGCCAATCAATAATTTTCACAAAACTTGCTAGCATTCTCACGTGAATATCAGGTATTATTTAAGATATATTTTTAATAACTTACCAACCATCGATGCAACAATACCACATTAAACGAGCTCTTTGCAACATTATAACCAAAAAATAAATAAACATTAATTCGTAATACGATAATGGAAAAGGCGCGTAAATTCTGCTTCGAGTCTGGGAGGCCATGTCATCAACTTTGAAAGGGATTTCGTTCAACAGAGATCATGTAGCGTTTTGATTTTTATTTTATGAAGAGTCTGAATAATAAACGGATTGATGATTCTTCTGTTATTGTGGATATTAATTCCTATTAAGTGATGTACTGAGATAGAGATAGATAGAATGATTTGTAGAGCGGTGAGAGACTAGTTGGTTGTGGAAGTAACTGCTGAGACGAATGTCCGCAGGTTAAAAATCCAAAGACACACAACTCTGACTTATTTAAACGATGTATTCTTCTATTGTATTCTTTGTGAATTATCGCTTGCTTTAACGGTGAAAGAAAACATAGGAAACGTACATAGCTGAGAAATTTTCTATAGAAATTCTGAGGGTGTGTGAAGTCTACCAATCTGCACTAGGCCAGCGTGGTAAACTAAAGCCCAATCCTTCTCAGTAGTAGAGGAAGCACGTGCCTAGCAGTGGGACAGTATAGAATATAGGGCTGATATTATTATATAATTAATGTAGTTGTGCGTTTACCTATATGATAAAAAAAATGTTCAGACTTTCTTTCTTCCTAATATACATAAATACAAGCATCTTGTAGTTATTATTATATAAAACATCACGCCATTATCACCAAAAAGTAGGCAAAGACGCAACCGCGCACCCATCTATGTTTTTCAATTTGTTGACGTTAACGCAAAGGGGGAAACATAGAAATCATTATAAAATGGCCTCTATCACTCACGCTACCTCCTCCTACTTGAGCCACGTTATTCGTATTGAATATAATCCACGGTAGCGAGCGACACCGTGAAATCGCACGGTAGCCGTCACACCAGATTACAATTTAAACATGACTTAAATCGGGACTTTCGACAAAAGTGTGGAGAATTCCAAACGAACACTTCATTTCTTTTTCGAAAAATTCGGGTGTGTGGCTTGTTTTTGGTTTTGATTAAATTACTTAAATAAATAGGTTTTGCTTTGAGATTTGATTAATTTGATATAAAAATTTTAATTGATTTTTAATTTAAGGTTATAGACCCTAAGAAATCTCACATCACAATATTCTACCTTACCCGCAAAATCCACACGGAAGAGAAGCCCGTTTCATAGTTAATTAATTTTTAACAGCGATTTTTATATAGAATTTCTAATGCTTGGGATATTTTTAATACTCTAACAATATTTACTGTCAATATTCCGATCACATCCCCGGAGCGTCGGTCCGCAACAGATTTGTTGACAACTAGCGCCATCTATTATCGGTGACTCTACACTAAGGAAACTCACGCATAATGCTACAGAGTAATATCAAATGAGTAATTTTAAATTATTGTAATAGTTTATAAATAGTGAGGATTATTATTAATAAATAGATATTTATACGAAAAGAGGGCTCTATGTGCCGCATAATAATTTTTAAGTACTAGGAAAGGGTAATAAAAACAAATTTTATAAGAGTATTCTTAAAAGAGTATAGAAGCTATAAGCATGCTTTTGTTTGATATGAGACGGTATAATTTAATATCATTGCTGGACAGGTAAATTGCTTCAAGAGTGGACTTCGTTGATTCGCTGAACATAACATCGAAAATATTTTTTTTTGTTTTTTTACAGATTTAGGAATCTTCATCCATTTTGTCTTTATCAACCATACCATAAAGTCTACATACACGTGGACTGTGATATAACTATTCATGCTATAGACAAATATCAACGAAAACGTCATAATTCTTTATGTAGAGTCATGGGACTCTACCACTAAAAAACTGCAATAATATACATTTATATATATTTCTTTTACACGATAACTGCAAAGTGATCTTACTGCACCTAATGGCAGTCGACACAATTATGCCGGCCTGTCGGAACCGGACATACACAGGCTGATCCCGGAACGTAACACTTACGCGGGACTCCATGACAGGTTTTAACACCTTGAATATGATAGTTGCTTTCTGGGCTATAAAATATATCCTACAGCAAACAAAATTGAATTACAAACGCATCCCGCATAACAGTACCCTTGAATTAGATAACAACAAAACCTCGGTGCGCTTAGTCATCGTGCGTCGACCTACTTTGGAATCATGTCATCGCAGGCATAAAACATGTTTTACCTTTGATTTTTGGGACGTGAGGAATTGAAATGTTGTAGAGATGCATACATGGTTTTATTTATAACTATTTTTTGTTCTAGATTATCTGCGTGGTAATATTTCTGGGATAAAAGGCCCGTTCTATATTGTCCCTGGATGAAAATTAGCCTAAAGGACTCAGAAATAACGTTAGCTTGCTTTTAGTGAAAAAATCAAAATTGGTTTAGTAGTTAGTTCCTGAGATAAGCATGTTCAAACAAACTCTACCTTTATATATTAGTATAGATAATCAGGTCAATCTGACTTCTTTATAATAGTTTTTTATTATTTTTTTTTATTTATTATTTTAAAAAACAACTAATACTTTGGCAGCCAGAGCTAATGTTTAAGATAGACGAATATTACTATAATATATTTAATAAAATAATTTAGTGTAGAGTCAAATCACTTGCTTGATAATAAACAATTAGATTTTCAATATAATTTGCAAAGTTTTGGGTGGTGAGACATTTACATACACAGCCTTAGCTTACTTAACCTTAGTCCAGATAAACGACTTGTCCTCCTTCAGTATAAGAAAATAAGATTATAAATGTTTATTGGTTTTCGAATAGAGTTCCAATTCGCGAAAACATCTAAATAAGATAAATTTAAATAAAAGAAAGGCACAAATAATTACTGCCATTCTCAAGTCAAGCGGCTTGAACTTGAAACGAAAAGAAAATCTAATACCGCAAAAATATTTTTAATTATAATTTAGCTCCTGTTTATTATTTCAGGGTATTCCCAAACCGAATACTAGGAATCGGTTATGTCTGACGATATATTTGCATATAATTAACAATGCCATCACGTATTATTTGAAGTAACGTGTTTGCCATTGTGATGTACTCGTGTTTGCTTTCGTCTACTAATGCTCTATATTTAGAGTCTTCTCTCAGTTTATTTGTAATAGAGTTCCAATCCCTATGAAATACTAACACAAATTCATGCCTTATCGTTTCTTGTAAGTAGAGTCAACACTTTGACCCTTTTTGAATTTATTTCTAAGTTATAATAAGTGACGAGCGGATTGCCAAATTGGGCGCAAACCAACTGATATAATTTTGATTGCCTGGTCTAAGAATTTGACCTATCAACTATTTTGATGTTATTTGCTAACTATAAAGTGATAATATCTACAACTCTACATATGTTTAAAAATATTCTAGATATTTTCTCTATAATATATAAAAATGCAACGGCAAAGTTTCAGAAGAATGAAAAATGATTTTATTATTAGTTACCCAGTTTGTAAAGTCAATGCAAACTGGGTAATTAACAAAAAACATTAAAAGTTTATAAATTTGAGTCGTAGAAGCAAGTAATTTAATTTTTTATTTACGCTATTCCTTTTTTGAATTATTCCTTTAATTCGATTTCGTACTGGTTATTTCCAATGAAAATAATATCGATTTGAAAAAACAACTTTGAAATAATCTTAACGGTGTTATAATATATGGACTGTTGTAGATTTTTTATACATTTCAAGCTGACGTAAATTATATCCCTGTATATTTGCCAGCATAATTAAGACGTGTTTCTAACGATCATTTTTTGTGTGAGCAAACTCGGGACGGGAAGCTAGTCTGATTAAAATATTTGCCTTTATTATTCTAATGACTCAGGATGGTCCTTGCTCGTGACTAAGTGTTGTGGTTTGGAAATCATCCGATAATCATTTTAGTGAGCTTTCGGTGTTTGGTGTGGGCAGTGGTGTTGCGAAAAATGATTCGGAAATTTTATATGGAAAATTAAATGTAAGTTTTTTATATCTGAATATGTCATATAATGTGTAGATTCGAATATGATTTGATATTTTATTGAACATATTTTCTGCGTTTTTCAACTTTTTGTTTTTTGAGGCGTTTTGGTGGACCTATTTTTTTTTGTCACGGCACATTATTTTAACTTGAATAAAATTATTTACACCGGTATTGCTACAATAATTAATATCAAAATTTTACTTCGATATTTTCTACGCTATTTACTGATTGATTTTGTTCTCTTCGTTTATAACAACACTTACAAGACTACATCATTAAAAACACAAAAGACAAAGTAAGATAGAATTACGCAAAACTGTTACTTTTTATTGAGAATTTTATTTACTATACTTTAAAGTGACTATCAATTTTACTGCCATTGAGTGAATCAAAACAATGGTTTCCACTCCTAAACGGTAATAAACCTCGAAACACCTCATATTGCACAAACAAAACGCATGGAGAGAAACCGTTGCAATAAAACTTTTATAAGAACGCGATACTGCCATTACTGGATTACTTAGAACCGACACACGCGCTCCTGTCACGGGATCGTATAACCAGATCCTAAATCGTATTCAAAACAGCATCGCAACGTCTGAACAAAGAGTCGTTAAATGGCAGACCGCGAAACACACTTCTGTATTACTACACCGGAGTAGCCGGTGAGTCGAGTGAACGGGCTCGTTTAGCAACCCCGTGCGCCACAATACACGGCTCTTACGTCACCTCACCCCATACCTGACAGCCAATCAGAACGCGCCCTCACTTTGGCGCGCTTTCTCGTTACCAAATTCTAAGTCAACAAAACATTCCCCCTCTCACTCGCGGCAGGAGCGCGTCAGGACATCCGAACGAGAGAGACTCACTCTCGATAGCTGTTGTAATATGATGTAACCAATTTGAAACGGGACGGGTGGATACAGCTTTAGGGAGCGGGAGAGGGATAGAAGATCCGGTGTCAACGCTGATTGTAGCGGTGGAGTGCGAAGGGAACGTGCTACCGTGCGTTCTACTATTTATAATCAAATCGGGCGCGTCTGTGTGCGTGCGTGTTTACGCTATGCACCGCACCACTACACGGAGAGGGCCGAGCTTAT